>NC_046381.1:39214072-39259072 GCF_011125445.2 Fundulus heteroclitus
GATGAACCGGCGTTACATCAGCCAGAGAATCCATCTTTGTTGGTGATTCTGCTTCCAGCAGCTGCTAAAAACATCCGTTTATCCGGTTAAACGTAGGAACGACAGTTATCGGCGTCTGGGAGGCAGGAAATAGGACGCTGGCTCCTACAGGGTGATCTGCTGGGTCAGCCGGCACCAGAGTCGCTCTCATCGTTTCTATGTGGTTCCTGGAAAGATTCAGACTCAGACGGTCCAAAGGAGAACCTGGAGAACCGCTGACCCAAACCTGTGATGCAGTAAATGGAAAGTCTTTTTGCCAGGAGGGAAACTAGGAGGAAGTTACAGACGGATCAGAGCTGAATTTACATCAAGTTGCTATTAACCCTCATGAATACAAATGAGGGACATCAAGGGTGGAGCGGCCGCCGCAGGAGGAGATCCAGAACTACAGAGCCAGAACTACAGAGCCAGAACTACAGATCCAGAACTACAGATCCAGAACTACGGACTCCTGTGGTTCTACGGTGGGTTCTGGGTTGTTAAAAGGTCTCCAGGGTCAAAATGCAGCGTCTTCGCTCACATTGCAGCCTCGCTTTGTTACGCCAGCGAAGCAAAGCTGTGAAGCTGTGAGATGAAAGCAGAAAGGAGAGGAAACTGTGACCACAGAGAGTCAGAACCGCTCCGACCCGGTTAGCGGCGCCGGTGGACGGCTGAGAGCTGCTACAGCGTTTCACTCAGAGGACGATGGCGGCTCTATATAATAATAACTTTATACAGCGCTTTCATTCAAAGTGCTGAACAATAGGGGATAAAAGTAGTAAATAGAAGAATACAATTTAAAAAACATGAGAACTAAAGGAAACACCAATATTAAAACAATATAGTTTAGGCATCAAATTAGGCTGCATAACAGTTTTAGCAGTTTAGCTTTAAAAACCTGCACAGAACAAGTCTAACGAATGTCTGCAGGGAGACTGATCCACAGAGACAAAGCTCCTCTACAGTTTTCCTTTCAGCCTTAGGAACCTTTAGGAGAACCTGAGATCGAAGAGGACGGGGAGGAACGTAGAGGTGCAGAAGGTCGGATAGATAAGAAGAACCATTTATAGCTTTTTAGGTGAGCATCAAGATCTTAAAACGTGCTCCAACCTGACGAGGCGACCAGTGAAAGGATGTCAGTCCTGAGGTGATCAGCTCGTATCTCCCAGTTTTTAGTCAAGATGACAGCAGCTAGATCTGAACCATCTGCAGGCGTCTAAAACTTTTCCTTGGTGACCCGGACAGGAGATCATTACAGTAATAAATGCACGAAAATACAAATGTATGGATAAGAACGTCTGCCTTTTATAAAGACAAACACCGTGTGATTTTGTTCCTAAGAGGAGATCTGCTGCAGTGGAGCCCCCCCCCCCCCCACATGGGGGAGAACCTCTAGAGAAATGTGATGTGCTTCATTTGAAGCTGTCTGACGTCCTCTGGGAGGAACGTACGCTGAGAAATGTTGGGATCTGATGTCAAGACGACCATGTGAGGGAAATACAAACAAGAGTCTGACCCGTTGAAACACGCCACCAACTCCCCCCAACCCCTGAACGGTCCACAGGAGGAGGAGGAGGAGGAGGAGGAGGAGGAGGAGGAGGAGGAGGAGGAAGAAGGAGGGACGGTGGCTGACGTTCTACTCCTGGATCTGCAGAGAACGTGTTGGCAGATTAGGAACGACAGCTTGACTCGTTCCTCAGAAAGGCTGAGACCAGACTGATGGTTTCAGGAGAAAACCTCCTGACCTGAAGTTTAAACAGACGTTCTGTGAAAATCAGACTGTTTGCTGCTGCTGACGCTCCTTAAATAAAAGCTGCAGACATTTTTGTTCTTATCATTCAAAAACAAACAAACCACAAAGTTTAACGGGATTTAATGAGAACGATTAGTGCAGGGGTGTCAAACATACGGCCCGCGGGCCGGATCCGGCCCGCCGAACAATTTAGTCCGGCCCTGTGGATAAATGCAGTCTGGCAATGTGGCAATAAGATGCCACAAAGAGCTCATCAGATTTGACTTTCACAAATGGACAAGATAAAAGGAAGAGAATGATAAAACAATTATTGAAAACAACATGTACTTCGTTTAATTGAAAATATGCAGTTCCTATATTGTCCACGAGGGGCGCTGTGTTTTAATTAGCAGATTAAGCTTCAGGTGTGGAAAAATTCAAATCATTTCTTAATTTTTATCTGTTTGATGTATTTTGTCATGCAGGACAGTGTTTTTAAGTTCCAAAAAATGTGAATAAATGTTTTTCAACATTGTATAATCACTGTGATCAGTTCTTATGCATAATGCACAAGTAAATGTTTAACTGAGTAAAAGTATTGTTGAAATTGCACAAACTTTTCTTAAAAACGCTGAGGTTATTCATAATATATTCTGTAAAAGTGAAAATAACTTAATATAAAAATCAACAACAAGTCCACTTTTATTAGTTCTATTTAATCTTGCAATGAGTTTACTCGTGTGGCCCTCTGGAGATCAGATTAAGCTGAATGCGGCCCCTAAACCAAAATCAGTTTGACACCCCTGGATTAGTGCATAACCAACTTCAGCATTTATAAAAATAGTCACCAGAGACCTAAATTTAATTAATTTAGAGAGGAGGTTCTGGTCCAGTTTACAGCAGGTCAGGTTCTACAACAACATCCAGAACTCTGATCAATCTGGACCTGGAGAGAGGATGGAGCACCTGCAGACCTACCAGGACATGGACATCAGCCAGGAGGCCCAGGCTAACTCTGGAGGAGCTGCAGAGATGCACAGCTCAGGTGGGAGAATCTGCCAACTGAGACATTGGTAGCTCTTCACGCCACAAACCTGGTCTTCATCATGAAGCGGCGAGAAGAAGAGAAGCTGCAGCTGCAGCAAACGGCGGCTCTAGAAGCAGGTTAGCATGTTCCTCCACTGCACAGCTGTGTTCTACTTTGTGTCTTTCATCTAAAATCCCAACGACATTCACTGAAGTTTCTGCTTGTAAGAGTGAAAAACGTTTAAGAGTTATGAAGCTGTTTCACTGAAGATACCGTCTATTTTATTTATTAGCAGCAAGGCAGAGATTCAAGGATGAAAGCTAAAAAAACATCATCAGCTGCCATCACTATGCAGACGACACACAGCTCTACATCACCACTGAGACTTAGAACGTAGAGAACATGGACCCGGTTCTGAAGTCCTCACTAAGACTAAGAACGTAGAGAACATGGACCCGGTTCTGAAGTCCTCACTAAGACTAAGAACGTAGAGAACATGGACCCGGTTCTGAAGTCCTCACTAAGACTAAGAACGTAGAGAACATGGACCCGGTTCTGAAGTCCTCACTAAGACTAAGAACGTAGAGAACATGGACCCGGTTCTGAAGTCCTCACTAAGACTAAGAACGTAGAGAACATGGACCCGGTTCTGAAGTCCTTCCACTAAGACTAAGAACGTAGAGAACATGGACCCGGTTCTGAAGTCCTCACTAAGACTGAGAACGTAGAGAACATGGACCCGGTTCTGAAGTCCTTCCACTAAGACTAAGAATGTAGAGAACATGGACCCGGTTCTGAAGTCCTTCCACTAAGACTAAGAACGTAGAGAACATGGACCCGGTTCTGAAGTCCTCACTAAGACTAAGAACGTAGGGAACATGGACCCGGTTCTGAAGTCCTTCCACTAAGACTAAGAACGTAGAGAACATGGACCCGGTTCTGAAGTCCTCACTAAGACTGAGAACGTAGAGAACATGGACCCGGTTCTGAAGTCCTTCCACTAAGACTAAGAATGTAGAGAACATGGACCCGGTTCTGAAGTCCTTCCACTAAGACTAAGAACGTAGAGAACATGGACCCGGTTCTGAAGTCCTCACTAAGACTGAGAACGTAGAGAACATGGACCCGGTTCTGAAGTCCTCACTAAGACTAAGAACGTAGGGAACATGGACCCGGTTCTGAAGTCCTTCCACTAAGACTAAGAATGTAGAGAACATGGACCCAGTTCTGAAGTCCTTCCACTAAGACTAAGAACGTAGAGAACATGGACCCGGTTCTAAAGTCCTCACTAAGACTGAGAACGTAGAGAACATGGACCCGGTTCTGAAGTCCTTCCACTAAGACTAAGAACGTAGAGAACATGGACCCGGTTCTGAAGTCCTTCCACTAAGACTAAGAACGTAGAGAACATGGACCCGGTTCTGAAGTCCTCACTAAGACTGAGAACGTAGAGAACATGGACCCGGTTCTGAAGTCCTTCCACTAAGACTAAGAACGTAGAGAACATGGACCCGGTTCTGAAGTCCTTCCACTAAGACTAAAAACGTAGGGAACATGGACCCGGTTCTGAAGTCCTCACTAAGACTAAGAATGTAGAGAACATGGACCCAGTTCTGAAGTCCTTCCACTAAGACTAAGAACGTAGAGAACATGGACCCGGTTCTGAAGTCCTCACTAAGACTGAGAACGTAGAGAACATGGACCCGGTTCTGAAGTCCTTCCACTAAGACTAAGAACGTAGAGAACATGGACCCGGTTCTGAAGTCCTCACTAAGACTAAGAACGTAGAGAACATGGACCCGGTTCTGAAGTCCTCACTAAGACTAAGAAAGTAGAGAACATGGACCCGGTTCTGAAGTCCTCACTAAGACTAAGAACGTAGAGAACATGGACCCGGTTCTGAAGTCCTTCCACTAAGACTAAGAACGTAGAGAACATGGACCCGGTTCTGAAGTCCTCACTAAGACTAAGAACGTAGAGAACATGGACCCGGTTCTGAAGTCCTCACTAAGACTAAGAACGTAGAGAACATGGACCCGGTTCTGAAGTCCTCACTAAGACTAAGAACGTAGAGAACATGGACCCGGTTCTGAAGTACTTCCACTAAGACTAAGAACCAGAACCAGACACGGAGAAGCAGCATTTAGTTCCTATGCTCCGCTGATCTGGAACAAACTCCCAGAAAACTGGAAAAGTGCTGAAAGCCTGAGTTCCTTTAAATCAAGATTAAAACACATTTGTTTAGGATTTTAACTGTTCTAGTTAAAATGTTTTACTGAAACATCAATAGTGTAACTTTGTAGTCCAACTGTTTTTAATGTTTGCTTTAAGTTTCTGTTTTCACCGTGTTTTATTTTGTTATATTTTAATCATGTAAAGCACTTTGCATTGTCTTTGTACTGAAATGTGCCATACAGATAAATCTGCCTTGCCTAGTTGATTAAATTGGTTAACATTTTTTTTTAAAAAAAGAGTTGATTTGAAGAATTACTTTTCATTTTAATGTCTTTTTCAGATCTAGATGTTTTTATTTTTGGTTTCTGGAGTCTTAGGAGCCGTTTCTGCTCTTCAGAAACTCCCAGGAGACCCAAACCTGACGCTACTTCATCCAATATCAACAAAACCTGAACATCTGGTTAAAACTTCACCCTTAAACCAGCCTGGATCAGTGGATCTCTGGATAACTAGATCTCTGGATCACTAGATCTCTGGATCACTAGATCACTGGATCTCTGGATCACTAGATCTCTGGATCACTGGATCACTAGATCTCCGGATCACTAGATCTCTGGATCACTGGATCACTGGATCTCTGGATCTCTGGATCACTAGATCTCTGGATCAGTGGATCACTGGATCTCTGGATCACTAGATCTCTGGATCACTAGATCTCTGGATCACTAGATCACTGGATCTCTGGATCACTAGATCTCTGGATCACTGGATCACTAGATCTCTGGATCACTAGATCTCTGGATCACTGGATCACTAGATCTCTGGATCACTGGATCACTGGATCTCTGAATCACATGAAACACGGAGCCCTGCAGCAGGAACCGCTGCCTGTGGGGGCAGGAGGACGGACGATGAAGACTCACCTGTCTGCCAGGTGGGCTGGCCGGGGTGTGGAACGGCGTGATGGGCGTGGAGGTGGGCCCGGGTCGGGAGTTCCCATTGGTCAGGCTGGTGGAGGGCGTGGTGCTGATGTGCGTGACGGCGGACGAAGAGGAGGGCAGGGCTGGAGCTGCGGCCGCCGTGGCAGCGGAGGAGGAGGAGGAGGCCGGCGTGGAAGGAGGCGCCTTGGTGGTCGGGGAGGGGAGGATGGGGCGGGAGTACGTGCGCAGGGCGGGGGCGGCCGTGGAGGTGAGTTTGGGCGGAGCTGGGACCAGGATGTGAGGGGACAGAGCCCCGCCCACCGACGCCACCTTGGAGCCGAGGCCCGAGGAGACGGAGGGGGCCGGGGTGAGGGGGGGCGGGGGGGAGGAGGTGGTGGGGGTTAGCGTGGGCGCGGGGGAGTCCAGCAGCATGGGGTTGGGAATGAGGCGTGGCGGGGTGGGGGTCGTGGGGGTGGAGGGGGCGGGGCCATTGGTGGCCGGCTCTGATTGGCTCTGCTGAACCAGCTCCTTGTCCATCATTCAACACTGGAACACACTGAGAGAGACAGAAAGAGGCTCGTTAATCATCCTGGAGATCTGCTGACAACACAAAAGGTTTTCACCCTAACATCTGGACCAGAACATCTGGACCATAACACCTGGACCAGAACATCTGGACCATAACACCTGGACCAGAACATCTGGACCAGAACACCTGGACCGTAACATCTGGACCAGAACACCTGGACCGTAACATCTGGACCAGAACATCTGGACCAAAACATCTGGACCAGAACACCTGGACCAGAACACCTGGACCAGAACATCTGGACCAGAACATCTGGACCACAACATCTGGACCACAACATATGGACCACAACATCTGGACCAGAACATATGGACAAGAACATATGGACCAAAAACATCTGGACCAGAACATGTGGACCAGAACACCTGGACCACAACATCTGGACAAGAACATATGGACCAGAACATCTGGACCACAAACATCTGGACCAGAACATATGGACCAGAACATCTGGACCACAACATCTGGACCACAACATCTGGACCACAACATCTGTAAACTAAACACACCCCATCATCCAGCAGGAGAACCGCCCTCAGCAGTGGTTCCTCACATGTGGAGAAACGGCCGAGCTCCTGACTTTGACTAGGCCAAAACCCTCGGTTCTCAGATCCGTTTCTGAGGCTGGGATCAGTTTCCTGTTGGTGGCCCAGTCTGAACCGAGCTTCAACTTAGGAGACCCATTAATGCCTGCAGGGAACCCCAACCAGCCCAAATCATCACCCCTCCACCACCATGCCTGGCAGCTGGTGTGAGGCGTTCTGATTGGTTTACTCTACTCTTATATTACGTCTATGGTCCTAACAGCCTCTCCTGGTGAGACTGGCAGCTGCTCAGATGTTCTCCTTGTGGGAACCAACCTTCTCTGGTAGACTGATGGACTTCAGGGAGTTAACATGTTCTTCTATGACTCTTTCAGCTTCATGTGCAGCAGCAGCTGGTGGTGTGTTAACATGGACACGTAGACTACAGAGCAGCAGACAGGAGCTGATGGAGGATTCCTGCAGGTCCAGATCCACCTCACCAACACCGGTAGTGGACTCCTAGAACCTGGATGTCCACCAGAACAATGAACTGGGCTGGAGACCCCGCCCTGATGCTCTCTACAGGAGGGTCTATGTTGAAGGGCCTCCTCTGTGGAGCAGCGTCTTATCCAGGGTTCCTACAGCATAAGGCAAGTTAAATTCAAGACTTTTTAAGACTTTTTAATGCCATTTGAAATAAAAAGTTAAGACCAAATTCACCATAAACAAGAAAAACCTGGTTGCGACAACTTCACCCAAATGTTTATTTTAACATAAACCATTACCTTCTGGCCCAGTAGACATGTTTAAAATTTTGAAAAACATTCCATATAGGAATAAAGCTAAAAAAACCCACAAATTACACATTTATTTTTAACAACTACTGAACTGAATTGACAAACTTTGTTTTGTTCCCTACTAAAATAAACTATAAATCAGCTTTAAAAACCCACAACATAACCATGGCAACAGTTTTTCGCAGCTATGGTCCGACCGCAACAGTTTTTATTGGTTCCGCTATCGGGACTGAACCATTAATGGTTACATTGAGCCATTCTGTAGATTAAAAAACATATATTTGTGTCAATTATTTTACTGTTTGGTAAGGATTACAAAAATAAAATCCTATTTATGACCTGGTAACAATTTTAAGACCTAAGAAAGATTGATTTAATACATTTTAATGCCAATTAAGGCCTTAGTTTTATGTTACAGAATTCAATGCCTTTTAAGACTTTTTAAGGATCCGCAGGAACCCTGTTATCTGCAGCTGGAGGCCGTTAGATCAGCCGTCAGGAAGCCCAGCTCCGTCTCCTCAGACCCGGTGCAGGTGGAGGAGGACAGACGTGGAGTGGTGACCCATTAATCAGCTCCTTCCTGCTGGCACATTATTTGTTTTAATCGTTGCTCTGTAATCCACCAGCGTCTGTTTCTGCTCCTGAATCCCTGTCAGGATGGTAGTTTGATTCCCCCAGGGACTCAGACTGGCCTCAGACTGGGTTGTTATTGGTGTCGGGGGACTTCTTCTCTGTCTGGGGTTAACCGCTCCTCTGGCGCGGGTCCAGAACGCGTGGCTGAAGTTTACACTGACGGTGTCGGGTGTCACCGAGCAGACCGCGGCGACGGCGGCCGATGAATCACTCGCCGGGCGCCGCGGCGCTGAAAACAACCGGCAGCGGCTGGTTTACGGGTTTCATCCGTCGCTGACCTCCTCGTTTTTAGGAAAATGTGAGAAGAAAACTGTGGCGGACCTTCAGAACCGCCTTAAAATGTTAAAAAAAAGTTACCTGGGTTCTAAATGATTGGTGTGGTTTTTAATTTAGTTTCTTTTAGCTCACATCTTCCCACATCAGCACCTTTAATACAAGTTTTGATACGTTTTGTGCTCCTTTATGAATAATAAACAGTGATGTTTTTCCTCTGGTTAATCATGTTTTCACGATAAAAGGCTGAAATTTAAGTCAACGCTCTGCTGCCAGCATGAAAACAAACTCTAAAGAAGAGTTTGGACTCATCCTAGTAGCTGGTAATGATTTCCAGAACAAACTAAACCTGATGTTGTGGTTTCTGATTCACCAATGTGGCGTTAAGCTGCTTTGCAGCCTGACTTGGCATTTCATGCTGAGTGATCACAAAGATGACTCATTTTTATTCAGAAAACCGCAGAAATTACTTCATTTAGACATTAAAACGTAAAACATAAACTCTTAATGAAGCCAACACGTTTTTTTCTTATAACTGAAGGTGATATAATTGGTGCAGACGGAGCAGCTGGAGCATCTTTAGCTGCTGAGATGTTTGAACGATGCAGACGGCTTCATGCTCCGTGTTGCTCCTATAACCCATGCAGCGTTTGCACAGATGCATGCATGCATGCAGATGTAGCTTCTCCATGAGGCAGTGCATATCTGAAGTCAGTCAACGGCTGGCAGCTCAGGTGTAACTTCAGGTTTTTACCAGGAGGCGGGGAGAAAAGGTCTGTTAGGAGCCGTTTACTCCTGCGGTCCGTCCAATCAGACGGCCTCGTTAGTCTCCAAACCGTGTAGATACTGCATATCCTCCCAGTTCCTGTTCCCAGCAGCTTATTTACCTGTCTGGCTGCAGCTGGTGGTTTTTCTTTCCTGCTGCCTTTTATCAACTTTTAGCATTTTATTTCCATCCTTCATGCATTAAACCGTCACGGGACACTTGAGCCTAAAGCCCATTTTCATGAGTTTTACATATTTCCCTTGTCTGCTGTGTTAGAGCTTGTAGCTCTCAATAGTTATGTCCAAAGTCAAGACATCAGTGTGAAAATCCAGAAAGGTGAGCCAGGCACGCAGCTGGATGCTGCAGAGGAGCGATGATGGTGAACTGTAGGTACTGAGTTAGTTAGTGGCCAGCCCAGATGAGAGCGGCGACGCCTTTCAGCTCCAGCCTGAGCTCAGAGACGACCGATGAGGCCTGTGGGGGAGCCATGTGGTCCCGGCAGGGGTTGCTCAACAACACGTGAGCTGTTAACATGCTGTAGACCACTGGTCGTCTGATCGCAGCTGAAAACGCAGACATCCACGCTGCTTTGTGCAGCAGTGGATGTCTGCTGCAGACGGGCTTCACAAAGAGTCGTAACACCTCCAGCGCGACTCTTTCACCTGTCAAACAGTGAATCTGTCACCACTTCCTGTTCTCTGGCCTGGCGACGCTGTGTTGGTTTGCTGCGCTGCCGCCATGAGCTGCCACGCATTGATTCAGCGCGTTGGATAAGAAGACAACCTGATTTGTTGCTTACAACAACACGCTGATCCAGATTATAGTCATCATCACTCCATATATGGTCTTCCTGCCCCCAAAGGTCCTTATGGAGGGTCCAGACTGCTGAATCTTCATTTCATTGTTCTAACGCATGTTTATTCTTGTTTTTTCTATGTTTTATGGTTTTTCTAAAGTAAAATAAAATATAATCCATCCATCCATCTCAATTTATTTAAATTTTATCACAATTTTCCCCTCAAATGTATAATTTCTTTGGTCATTTCTCTGACTTTAAACAACTTGATTACGGTTTAAAGACAAGATGATGTGTGCAGTTCACCTTGTGCACTAAAAGAATACCAACGATCAAGATGTACGCAGATGATGCAGTTATCTATGCATGTGGGAAGAATGTGAATTAAATAGCTGCTAAATTATCAGCTGGCCTGGAGAACATTTCTGTCTGGCTTTAAATGTTGGAAAAACGTCTTTTGCACACTAAGATATCATCCTGCAACCTTTTGTCGTGACTTCAGAGCATCTAGAACCTTCTTTTAGGCTCTGACCGTGTCCTTTTTCTTAAAAACATCTGGACTCTCTGTCTAATCAAGCTCTACCAACCATCAACATGAGGACAAGACAGGAGCACCACAGCTGTATCCTGAACCAGTGTAAGAAGTTAAGTTTGGAAAAAGTAATCTCTTTTTCTGACGCGCGTTTAAACAACCATTTAAAGTTTAAAAATCCCTCCAGCATCTGTCGCCTCCATCTCTCAGGTTGTCCGTTTTCCAGACCTCTGAGCAGACGAGCAGAGCTGGAAGGTCGACCAGCAGATGGGAATCCAGCTTTTTCCTTACAGGTCCATAAAAGACAGGAACGAACCGCCTACTCACTAAACAAATGACCAACTGTACAACTTTTCTCAGGGGAGCAAAAAGAAAATAGATTTTAACAAACCAATAATTATTGGACCTGAAATAACTTGGGTGTATGTTCTGGTTAACATTGTGTGTATGCTTTGTTTAACGCTCGGTGTTGGAAGGTATTTTATCTACATATGTTAATTTAACTGTCACTATTTTCCACTACACCTTTATCTTGATTTCTACCTGCGGCAGGGACTGCAGCTGCACAATGCATCTTTACTCTGTTGTAGTGTAAGAATAAAACATATATCACTTTACATTGTGTGCTTGAGGCTATTTTTCAGGTTTAAGAGCGATTTTCTGCACATGTTGCATGCAGAAACTTGTTTTGTCTCGCTGTAGAGCTGAACACTTGTTTTAACGCGCAAACTGGAGATATTTCGCTTTAAAACGTCACATTAACGCCCAGCTCGGTGATTTAATAAGGAATTGATGAGCAGGTGTGAGCCGCGGTGCCTCTGCAGGTGGAGGACCCCGATCCAGACCCCCTGAAACGGGGGAGAACTCGGGTTCGGATCCCATCGATGGGGTCTCCCCGGGTCCAAATGTGTGCAGCCTGGTCGGTTAACTGGGCTCCCCATCCCCAGGCGGACAGGTGCCGCTCCAGATGCTGACATCTGGCCCCGCGCTATCGTGTGAGCTGCAGCCCTGCGCGCTGGTGACAGTTAGGCCAGAGAGCGTGCATGTGACTATCAGAGAAAAGACAGAAAAAAGATGGAGCCAGGCCTCCGCGGTGCTGAAGTCTGGCGGTGGAAACATCCAGGGAGAGCCTGCGCTCTGCGTAACGCGGTCCGCTCACCTACCTGCACAGATCGGCGTCGTGGCGCAGCTCACTCCCGGAGCTCTCCATCGGAAGGCGAGCGCATGTTGATCGAGTCGGCGGCTCTTATCTGATGAACGGCTCTGCGCTGCCTCGCCAGGCTCCGATGGGCGTGTGTGAAGCTCACTTCCTCGTCTGACAGCGCAGGGGCCGCTGCGAAGAGCGCGTCAGCCTTCCACAGACAATAACCTCCCCACGGCGCCACGGAGGGGCGACGCTTCCGCGGCCCCTGCCCTCACACAGGGGGGGCCAAAGGGCCAAGTTCAAGCGCGATCCGGGCCCGGCTGTGGCGCGTCTGTGTGCGCGTGTGCGTGCGTGTCGCGCTCTGTTTATGGTTCCATCACAGCCCCGCTTCGTAGCCGCGGCGCTATCCGGCAAGCTGGCCTCCAGAGGGGGGTGGAGGGGAGGGGGGGTCTCCGGGGACCCAGCAGCAGTCTCGCCTGCCGAGGTGAGCGGCTGGAATGAGCCGGGCTGGGGGCCACCGTGTAGCGGCTGTGAGGGGCCTGCTCGGTGTCCTGCTGGTGGAGAGCGATGGAGGCGGCTGGGATCTGCCGGAGAGAGGAGAGACAGCACCACACAGAGCCCGGGAGGACCGGAACCTCACGGCTGCGCTCTGCGCGTCCGCTGGAGCTGGAGCTACAGTCCGAATAATCCACGCACCGACCACAGTCCTGTGCTGGGTCATACGCATGCGCACCAGCACCACTACCTACATAATTAGAGCCGGAGTAACCTGTTAATGAATAAATAATACGCAGAGGATGCTCAGCTGCGTTAAAACACTAAACATGTGGCTGAGCGCAGCTCCGCAGAGTAAACCTGGAGTTCCAGGTCTGCCTGATGATGCTGGTTAGGACGGAGCCCCTGGAAAACTGTGATACAGAAAGATTAACTCTTAATTCTTTAGTTTCCTGTGTCACAGAAAGTAGTTCTGTGATTAAATCAGCAGCTGGATCATTTAAATGCTGGTCCAGATTACCTGGGTTGACTCCTACAGTCTAGACTTTATGAAACATGTGGGAAATGCAGGATTTTTACATTTATTAGAAGGAGAGAGATGGTTTACACAGAAAGACATGAAGTCATGGCAGCTTGGAGACTCTGAAGGTTAGAAAGATTTATTGAAACGTGATAAATAGGAAGGAGGATCTTCTGGTTGGACACCAAGGAGGAGAAGTAAGTTTATTGTTTGTGAGATGAGGGGAGATACATTCACAGGTGGAGGTGGATCCTTACTGCTGGTGGTGATGGAGGAGCTCCAGGAGTTTGGCAGACAGTGCTTCAGAATGGTTTTGTAATGCCGTCTGTTTGTTTGCTTCCATCCAGGAAATGACGAGCGTTGGAGGGCGGACAGGCAGGTGAGCGATGTGAGCGGCTGGTATCAGCAGGACGGGAGGAGAGGAGGGCTGATCCAGGTTCTGCTGGAGGCTCCTTCCTGTTGAAAAATAGGTTTTTGCTGTCCACTGTCGCCACGTGCATGATTAGGAGGAGGCATATCCACTCATGTCTGGCTCCTAAACGGCCTTGAGAGGACATCTGGTGCTAATTGGCTCTTTATTAATAAACTATATTAGAAAACTGACACTGTTCAGTCGGAGCATTTACAAAGCAAACCTGCTTGAAGGATTTATTTAAAAAAATTAAAATAAAAAGTTGAAGGTGTGAGTTTCTTTACCTATAGAAGCTAATATCACCTGAAATAATCTATTAGGCAAAAGTCTTCTTGAACATTAATCTCTTTTTTTATTTCTAAGCTGCCAGACTTTATTTCAACTATTTAAAGCTTGGGTCAGCGATTTCTCCGGAAGTTTTCCCAAGCCCCTTTTTGAATAACTGTGCAAGCACAAGACCGTCTTTTCTGCTACCTTCCACTCCTCAGGGGGATCACGTTTTAAAAATCTCCTAAATCTACTCTGGTCTTATTTCTTTCTACTCAGGCCTTCCTCTCCTTCTCATAAATATGAACGTAGTTCACTTCTTGCGACTCTCAGCCAAAGTCTACGGTGAGAGCAGCTACAATGAACAGCTAACACCGAAGCTGACTAAGCTAACAGCTAAGCTAACTTCTAAGCTAACCGCTAAGCTAACCAGATACATAAACACTTGAAGTGCGCAGCCAGCAAGCAGAAACTAGGAAGGAACGAGCGCGTCAGACCATGTGGAACAATCAATAGCTAAGATGATTTTCCAGAACTTGAGGGACAGAGGAGGTTAGGTATAAAATGTCTGTAGGGGACAGCAGAACCAGGATTCTGACCAATTGGTTACAGGCCTGCAGCTCCCACAAAAAACAATATTTTAACTTCCTTTTTCTAAATACATAATGTATTTACTACATTCAGAATGGAAGGACAATTTACCCAGAATTACAAAAAGTGCTTCTGAACAGGATTACCAAATAGTTTTAAATGGTCTTTATCAGACTCAGACTTTCCAAAGAGCTTTTATTTTGACTTTTTCCACCCAGTTTTAGTCCACTATCAGAATATTTTTTTATCTTATACTCATTTCACAGAACATCCACATCTATATTTGTAGTAAAGGTGACTGTTTAGTGGACAGAATTAAATGTTTTTAAATACAACGTGCTGAGTCACAGAGACTTTTTACATGTTGGATCCTGATATTTCTGCACTGTTAGTTGATTCTGCAGATTTGTTCTGCTTGTATCTGAATAATAAAATAGAAACATAGACAGGTGTTGCCTATCGTGACTTTTATGTCTAGATTAAAACAGAAAATACATTTGTTTCAGGAAGTTAATCGGTCAATTTGAGTTAAAAGTTAAAGTAACTTTTAGAATCCAATTAGCAAATTGGTTTTGGTCCTTTTTCATGTTTACCTTTTAAGCGTTTTCAATTTTTCTGTAATTCTTTGAATTGTTGATGAAGATAAAACCGGTTTAAAGATGGAAAATAGGATTTTAGCTTCAAATGACGCCAAGTACACGAGAAACGAGGACAAACACAGTTTCCACCTTTCCCCATTTAATGAGAAGAAAACAAGCACAACAACCCTTTCCCCCTTTTCTTCATATAACTATTTATATTAACCCTAACCACAATTTAAGATCAAACTGTTTTTGTCACTTTGTTTTATTCTAAGCCTGCAGAATTTTGCTGAAACGGAAACAATCAGAGAGGCTCATGGGTATAAAATGAGTGAACCATCCAAAGAGAAGTTCGGATAGCTGCTGAATCCCCAAAGGTTTGCAGTATTTCAGGAGAACATGGCAACCTGGCAGGTGAGACGTTTACCTGCGGTCACGTGACACGGGCAGGGCAGCGGGTCAGTAATCGGATGATCCTCCATGTTTGAACCGACAGGTGAGCCAAACACCACCTGCAGCGGAGGATCCTTGCTGCGTCACCTAATCTGCAGCTGCGCAGCCAGGCAGGATCACCGGAAACAGGGGCGCGGCCCTTCAAAATAAAATGTATTTTTTATATAAAAATGTGTTTAAAGGAGAAGAGCTGTTCAGATGATGTGAAATTAAACTGTCAACGATACAAAAACTGATGTGAAATGAAGGACGCAGAAAAATGACACAAGATTAAATAAATAAGTAATTGTAGAAACTTTATTTCTTTGTTGAAAACAGAACAGTGTGAATATTTATTTATAGCTGCCACTGTTTGGATGTTTGCTGTTTTAAGTCTAATAGAGCAATATGCTCATATTTTACCCCGTTTTACCAACTAAATCCATCTTGATCTTAGAGGTTTTCTTTTTCCCCCAAAGGAGAACAAAAAACATTATTACCATCTACCATAGAAAGTACTCCTGGGTCAATGTGAGCTTCTGAGCTTTCTGTGTCTCTGCTCTGTCTTCTCTAAGCCCCAGTGGGTGGAGGCAGATGAGCGTTCACACTGAGCCTGGTTCTGGTTCTGCTGGAGGTTCTCCTCCCTGTTAAAGGGGAGTTTTCCTCTCCACTGTCGCTTCATGCATGCTCAGTATGAGGGATTGCTGCAAAGCCATCAACAATGCAGACGACTGTCCACTGTGGCTCTACGCTCTTTCAGGAGGAGTGAATGCTGCTTGGAGAGACTTGATGCAACCTGCTGGGTTTCCTTAGAGAGGAAACTTTCTCACCAACCTGGAGGATCTGATGGAAGCTGACTTTGGAAAGAGGCTTGAGATGACATGTTTCATGAATTGGTGCTATATAATTAAAATTTAAATGTATTGAAACGCTTTTATTTTGAAAGTCTGGCAAAAGGCCTTCACCTGTTCTGTTGGACTTGACAGTGGCGTTGCCAGGTAGCCAGCTCCATAGCAACCAGGTCAAGAAGTTGACAGATTTGTTTATTTTTGTTAGATTGAAGCGGAGATGCTGAGGCGCGTGAAGATGAGGCGTCTATCCTGCGCACTGAGGGTTGGATGCAAACAAATTTTTTGTGATTAAAAATGCCTTCGACGATGATCGTGAAGCCCAGAGCAGCGGAGGCGTCGAGGAAAAGCAAACCGGTGAGGCCGACAGCCCGCGGCGGCGCAGACGGCGAGCTTCCAGCCGCCACGGCGCGTAAAAGCCGCGCGTCAAGCTGTTCCCGCTGCGCGCAGCCGCGAGACAAGAGCCTGAGGGGCCCCACGGCGACCACAGGGACCCAGGGGGCCAAACCGAGCTGCGACAGGAGAGCGAGGTCCACGTCCGCCGCCCCCAAACCAACAGGAACCAAACCCGCGGATAGGAGCGCCAGAACCGAGCCGGAGCGCCGGAGGGCCACCAGCTCTGTGAGGGGACCCGATGCCAACCCGAAACCCCGGGACACCGGCGGGGGTCCGGGTCTGAAGGAGCTGCGCTGCTCCAGGGCTGAGGGGAAGGCTCCGATCCAGAGGTGAGACCAACCTTTGGCCTCATTTAGAATAATGTCTGATTAAATGTTCGGCTGCTAACTAATCAGATTCATCAAGGCGTCAGGTAGTCCACATAAAGCTCACTAAGCGTTAACATTTCCTTTTTCTACACGTATTAATGAAATGCACTTTATTGTTGCCTCTGGGTTGGGTTGCAGGATAATTTACTTATTATTATTTAAATAAAGTTGTCCTAACAGGGAGACCTGAATAATTTTATGAAAAGCTTATTTATTCTGATCATTTTACCAGATTCTCATTAGAGACTAAATTAATTATAAACTGTGCTAAGACAACAATCTGTTGTTTATAGAGCAATTCAGGAATGGAACAAATTACCTAAAAGCATTACCAATTCAAAAAGCACACTTTATTTTAAAAACACTTAAATCTAACGCCGAATGTAAGTTTAAATTCAGGTTTATGTATGTAATTTATGTAATGTCAGATTATGTGCATATCATATGTTAATGTCAATTTGAACAACTTTGTATTCCTTCAACTGGACTCCAGGAAGATTAATAACCACTACGGTGGAAACTAACATCCTAATAAATTAAAAAAAATGGTAAAAAATCTAATTTTATTCTTACAAAACAATTTTAATCCTTCACCAAAGTAGACGAGTTCATATTTAAAAATGTTGCTTATAAAATTAACAAATAACTCAAAGATCAGATCAGGTCAATCCATCAGATTTTTATATCTTCTATTCATTAAATGTGTCAGAAACGTTAGAACTACTGACATTTTTACTTTATAAATACGTCAACCAATAGCATCTTTTTTAATGCTATTTTTTCTTACTTTTTATAAAATTCAGAAAAGGAGCTTTAAATTATAAACCTTCTAAACCTGTTTTCTGTTAGATTAAAAAGTCATACCTCCATGAATCATCCTGCAGCATATTTTCTTTTTTATTTGATATGCATTTAAAAAATGAATAAATAATAATAATAATAATAATAATAATAATAATAATAATAATAATAATATAATAAATACACTAGTCAGAACTCAAAGCAAATCAGAAATCAGTATCGTCCTGTAAATATTTCAGATAAAACATCAGAAAAGTACAAAATATATCCATATTTAATGGATTTAGCATCCTGGCACTAAGTTTTTCCTTAATTTGCCTTTAATCATGTTTCTTTTGAGTTTATATTAATGTGATTGGTCAATGATCGTCCTGCTTATATTCATAATTAATGTCATTAATAGTCAGAGGAAGCTTCTAGGTTCCTCTTTCTGTTCACCTCAAATGTTCAGTCAGCAGAAATATTTATATCTCATTCTCGGCCTTTAGTGCTGAAATATATTTCTGTTTTTGTAAAACATATATGTGGTTTATATCTTCAGATCCTTGAGCAGACTATATTTCAGAGCCCTGGTTTAACGTAGAGAACGTCCATAAGCCGTCTCTGTGTTTGGGTACGGAAACTTCTCCGAGCTTCCTGCTGTGAAAGGCCGGTCTGAAAATATCCCGCCGGCCGCTGCGGCCTGAGGCCATCTGCTCCAGAAGCTTAATCCCCAGAAGTTTCACCGCCACCACAGGCCTGCAGCGCCGCCAGGCCGTGTCCACCAGTTTGGTTCCTGCAGAACCTCTGCAGCAGAACCTCTGCAGCAGAACCTCTGCAGGAAGAACCTCTGCAGCAGAACCTCTGCAGCAGAACCTCTGCAGGAAGAACCTCTGCAGCAGAACCTCTGCAGCAGAACCTCTGCAGCAGAACCTCTGCAGCAGAACCTCTGCAGGAAGAACCGGTTATCCTGGATGAGCCACAGATCTGTGGAACGATGTTCTCTGCAGCTTCTGCCGTCAGAGAATCAGGCTGTGCAGATGGAAGGCGATGATTTCAGGAGGAGCATGAAGAGTCGGTCCAGAAGGAACCGGAGGAACCGGAAGGAACCGGAACCTCTGACCGGTGGAGGTTCCTGCATGAAGGACGGTTTCAGTACCGCCTCCACCTCCTGAAGCTGTTTGAAGAGAATCTACATCACCAGGAACCTGCAGGAGACGTAGCGTAGTGTATTTGATTAGCTTATCTCAGAGGTGAAACTCCTACATTGATTAAATCACATAGACGGAATATTTTCAGCTTTTATTGTTGTAATTCTGATGATTATGGCAGACAGAAAAAAAATAAAAACATTTAGAGTCTCAGAAAGTCTGAATATTGGATCAGAGCAATAAAAGGATGTTTTAACCAGAAATGTCCGGTTCTGATCGGTTCTCTGCTCCCGGTACCGGGTCTGGGCTCCTTCTGCATGAATTCCTGTATCAGTGCAGCGCTGCATGGAGGAGGTCCGCCTGTGGTTCTACTGAGGTTCTGGAAGTCCAGGTTGCTCTGATAGCTGCTCCAGATCCTCTGAAAGCTGCTGGTTCATCTTTTCCTGCCACACGTCTTCCTTCCACTCAACTTTCCAGGAACACAAAGCGACTCAGAACTCTGGAGAACCTGCAGCTTCTCTGAAGGGTTAATGTCGGTCTGCCGCTGTTGATGACCGTCTCATTAAAGGGCCGGCTGCTCCTGTGTAGATGATACTTTTTATTTCATAATTTCATTTCAGTTCACATATAAATATAAAAAACTGCACAGTAACATAAAGTAGCACCTTAGGTCCAGTTTATACAGTTTATCTGCTAAAATAAAGTTAATATCTGGGTGAGTTACACTTTAAACTCATCATTCTGCATCACTTCTTCTCTTTTTGGGTTGTTTTATTGTGTTGTAGGAAAACTGACATCTAGTGGCAGGATGCTGTTACTACACAGTAAACAAATCAACATTTGCTACAGGAGGCACAGTTTTAGTCACTTTATAAACTTTAAAAGGATATATGCTTGTACTTTATGACATGATGTGCCTTTCTTGGCTCTGGAGGGCCGGATAAATTGCCTTGATGGGCCGGATTTGGCCCGCGGGCCTCGAGTTTAACACCTGGTATAGAGGCTCAGGAATCTCTGCAGGTGTTAATTAGCTTATTTGGATGGTTCTAATATTTAACCTTTCTACAAAATTCACATTTTCCACACTCTTAGTTTTGGGTTTCCATTCTCAGTAAACTAACTCAAAGCTACAAGAACTAAAGGCCTGAAATCTTTAACTCTACATGTGATGAAACTATATAATGTCTCCAACAGGTTTCGGGAACTGTGGTCCCAGTTTTTAAAGCTTACGCTTTAAAGAGCTTCACACAAACTGAATATTTAAATGTCCGCAGTTCAAAAGTAGATATATTTTTAAAATAAACGTATACATTAAATTTTTGTTTTAAATAAGCACATAGCCAAATTTGACCTGATTCTAAATAGAAGATCTAACTTTATCCATTTGATTTGCTTTGTATTTGTAGAAGAAACATTTATTTACACAGATTAGGCTAATTTAAAGTTCCTGGATATGAATCTTGAATAAACTGGAATTCCCTTCACTGTATTTCTCTAAATTACTCAAGAAATTAAAACTTCTTCCAATTTCTCAATATTAAATTACTCTTCAGTAAGTTCAGTTTTTCTGTCCTCTTTTTTTTCCATTTTTTTATGTTTTTTGAACATGTAGCATCTAAAAGGAATAAAAGTAGAAGAAAGAAAAGAAGACAATAAGAAAAACGGTGATGTAAAAATAACTGGTGCACAAATTCAAGTATAAACTCACAGTGATCGCTGCTTCGTCACCAGACACACGTTCACTGGTCTGTTATCGGTCACAAGAAAAAACATCTTATTAATGTGCAGCAAGGATATATTTTCCTTTGACACATCATATTTATATATAAGCAACAGAACTACTACCAATAAAAGCAACTCCACTGCTAACAATAATAGTGTTTTAAGTATGATTTCTATTCAGAATCCACTTTTTATCGCGTGATTTAAACTGTTTAAATCTTATTCTAATGGCTGTTTGATATTAATTCAAACCATCTTCTGTTTGCTGCTTGTTTTTGGCTTTGAACGTAATTATTGCTGTTTGTGGATCGACTATAATCATTGTGATTGTAGAACTTGTGGATTATTGTTCTCCAGCTACCCCGGCTGGTTAATTATTGTAAATCAGAGAATCTTTTGCTCTCACATTCTTCTTCTGTGCAGCACTGAGGAACACTGAGTATGTATTTATATTTATTAATTGATCAAACTGCTGGCTGCGCTGAGATGTCTTTAAATAAACCTAATATGTTATTAAAACTGTCAGATATTTCATTCATGTTGTACTTTTCCATGTCTTTATAAATTAAAATATTGCCATATTTTAATTTATTTGTGGTATTTTTTTATAATACTATTTAGGATGCCCCATATTATGTTTATTTTCCTCTAATATTTAACATCATGAGAGATTCAGGAGACATTTTGTTCTGGGTCGTTTTGTGAAGACAATGATGAATGTTGGAAGGTTTATACTTTGTTTTGGTGTTTTTTGGCAAAATGTTAAAATCTGATCTGAATAAAACCCGAAATGACCATAAATTAAAATGTTTCTGAGATAAACTAAGCAGCATCTCTCTGTGTTTCAGTCACAAAGCGTTCACCGTCATCCCGCCGAACCCAAAGAAACGAAGAGAAATCCAGAAAAGTGAGTTTCCATGTTTGTTTCTCCTGAAATTAAAGCAGCTGAAGGTGAATGATGTCAGGTGATGTGTGGCGTCTGATTGGCTGAGCAGAGGCGGAGGCGGAGCTGGCCGCTCTGGAGGAGCTGCGCCTGAGCAGGGCCATGGCCTACGTGTCCATCGACCCCAGCAGCGTCGGTGAGACACCTGAACGCCTCGCGCACGGTGCGTTCACGGCCTCCTCCCTGACTGTGTGTGTGCTGCGTTCACAGGCGGCTGCATGAGTCTGCAGGAAGTGCGGCTGAAGCAGCAGCAGGAAATGATGCAAGCAAAGAGGAAGCAGAAACAGGTGCAACTTCCTGGGAGGGAGGAGAGTCATGTACCATCATCAGCGCTTCACTTTGTCTGTTCCCTTTTAAATATGGCAGATATGCATAAAAATAACCGCAGAGAAAATAAACCTTCAAACTGGAATTGTAGCTTTAAATATTACTAATCTGTCATAATTTTTGTGTTTTTATTCTCACGTTGTTCCTTGTTTATTTATTTTAAATAGATGCAAACACTCATTATATTAACCTTAGACTTTTTCACTGTAAAAGTTTAAGCAGAATTTTAAGAATATTACTAAAAGGTTTCATTTTTTCATAGATTTTATGTTATTTTATTGTTGAAACGGAACAAAGGTAGATCAGCCTAACTAAAACTATTATTTGATAAATCTGAACAAAGAATGTGTTTTTTTGTCACTAATCTATCATAATTTTTGTGTTTTTATTCTAGTGTTGCTCCGTCAATATTGTTTTATAATCCTGGTTAAAGTTCTTGAATACATCATTAATTCTTTAATTTCTTAAATGCAGACAATTTTAACTGCACTTTTATTATTTACTTTAAATATATTAAAACACTTATATTAACCTTAGATTTTTTTCACTATAAAAGTTTAATCAGAATTTTAGGAATATTAGTAAATAGTTTTTATTTTTTCATAGATTTTCATGTTATTTTATTTTATTGTTAAAACAGAACAAAGGTAGATCAGCCTTATTAAGACAATTATTCAATAATTTTTTTGGTCACTAATCATAATTTTATTGTTTCTCATTATATTAACCTTAGATTTTTTAAGCAGAATTTTAGAACTATTAGTAAATTGATTTTTTTTTTTTTATATAAATGTTCATGTTGTTTTATTGTGAAAACATAACAAAGCTAGATCAGCCTAATTAAGACAATTATTCAATAAATATGAACAAAAAATAAAATTCATTTAATTAGAAAAAAGCAAATTTCTCAAAATTGAGCAACAAAATAAAATAAATGTTATATTACACGTTAGATGCTGGATTAATAAATAACTTTATAATCTGTTATAAGTAATTGCTTGAATATCTATTTTAAATCTACCTTGGTTTTATTCAGCTCATGTTTTTAATTGATTCGTCGGCTGTTTTATCTGCTGCTGCCTGCAGAGCAGACGGTCACTTCCTGTCCTGCCTGTGGTTTCAGGTGAGGAAGCAGCTGATGGAGGAAACACCTGTCCCGGCCAGGTGACCCCGCCTTCTCCTGGTCTCACCTGGCAGCTCAGCTCCTGCTGAACACAACCTTCCTGACACGGCGAAGCCGGAGCTGCTCCACCGTCTCCATCCTCTGCGCACAAATGTTCGTTTTAGTCTTTAAATGATTTATCAGAGCCGCTCTTCCTTCTGGGTTTAATTAATTGTTAACAACTCCTGGATGCACAATTTTCTGTTTATTTTGGACTATTTTTTTCTGACACACAGAAGGTCAGAATTAATCATACAGACTCAAATATATACATACACCCCCACCAGTGTGTAATTAAATGTTTTTAAGCAAGCTGCATCTCAGCCACACACGTTCTGCATCATTCTGGCTGCTGATTGGACCACAGCTGGCAGAACTGATGGAGTTCATTTAAACTGGTTGATTTCCTGACACTGACCTGGATTCTACTCCTTCGCTGGCGGTGAAACGTCCCTTAGCATGATGCTGCCACCACCGTGCTTCACACGGCAGCCAAAGAGCTCCATCCTTCCTGTCTGACCCTAAAAGTTTTCTCTAGATGTTTGGATGTTCCACCTCAGCAGCTGTGGGTTTCTGCAGAGCTCCAAGGTGTTGATATAGGACAAGGATCATCAACCATTACCATCCAAAGAGCCATTATTACCCTGAGTCCAGCTAAATAAAACTCCTTTAGAGCCGCTAATGTTCCATGACCTTTGGAAAAATCACAACGTATCTTTTTATTTTATTTTTTACAGGTATATTCTACAGGAAATGTGTTGCCATTTTTAAAGAACCAGTTTTATTTCTATTTTTAGATTGCAAAATAAAGAAAATCTTTGCAAAAATAGGTTGCCCTAGGTTTCCGCTAGGGCTATGGATGTTTATCTGTGGAAAGTGATGTTTAAACAATAAAAAAAACACGCTGTTTCCAACCAAACAATAATAAAAACGTTCCATTGTGGTGTGGAAATTCAATGCAATTGTTCCATTAGAAAAAGTTAAACTTGTGTTATTATATCTATATTAAAATAACATATGGTTAGTCATCATTTAGCCAAAGTTGCTAAGAGCCATTGTGGTTCTGAAGGTTGCAGACCTCTGATTTAGGAGCAGGTGGTTCTGGTTTGGCGTCTTCTCGGTCCGTCGTGACGTAAAACTGCCTGGTGGACGGTGACGGATCTGCCGGCATCTTCCTGCTGGCTCCTGTTTGCTTTTCTTTCCTCTCAGGTGGACCGTTTGGGTCAGGTAGTTGAAACTGGGTCAGAATCGGGTTTTTACGGCAGGAAAATAACTAAACTCAAACAAAAAAAGGAGTTTTCTAAAAGCCAAATATGCTCTAATAATTCAACAAACTTAAATGAACTCTACAGATTCAGCCAGGAAACGGGCTCAGGTATCAGAATCTCACTGAAAGATGCAAAGATGTGATTTCTCTGCAACCTGCCAGGCAGCGTTGAACCAAAAACCAGACGTGGTTCATGGAGGATCAGACAAAACCATTTAACTTGTGCGCTCAATTCTTGTTATTAGTAACAATTTAAAGTCCACGTTAAATAATTGGTCCAAAGGGATGGGTGAAATAAAAACATTAAAAGCCTGTGATGGTGGGGGTTTAAACTGGATACATTAAATTACGCATTTTAGCAGTAAACCCTGTAATAACTGGTGTGTATACCATTCTACAGGTGGCATAGGTTAGGGACATTCTAAAACGCTTAACGTGAAAAACGCTTAACGTGAAAAAGCTTAACGTGGCTTAAGGTAGGAAAACAACGAGGAATCATCACCAAATTTCGCATGGCCATATCTTGTCATGAAGACTTAAGCCTGTCAAAAAGAATAAACCGAAATCCAACGATTATAGAAGATATCTCACATTAACGTTTTCTTCTTCATTGGTGCCTATGGCTAGAAAAAGGCTTAACGTGATTTAATGTACCTAATCAACGATCAATGATCACCAAATTTCTCTTTCATATTGTGTTCGATATTTTTATAGTTTTATGTGCTTATGAAGAGCAATATGAGAAATTTGGTGATGATTCCTCGTTGTTTTCCTACCTTAAGCCACGTTAAGCTTTTTCACGTTAAGCGTTTTAGAACGTCCCCATAGGTTATGTTTTGCAAGAATATGTCCTCGGTATTTTGTGTTTGCATATAAATCTATGTTATTTAGAGTTAATAAAGCTCATCAAAGGTGAAATAAAATGTCATTTTTATTCATTGAATGGACAGAAACTGTTTGAATGGGTTCGTTGGACCATTTGAAACCAAAGTGCTCTAAAGGCTGAGCGTACCGAACAAGTAAAGTCAGAAATAACTAAAGACCTAATGCATGAAAACGTCCATCCATGCATCTATTGTCTGCTTGGAAATACAAACAAACTCCATGCAGGAACAACCCGGGCTGGGATTTAAACCAGGGACCTTTTTAATGCAAGGCAACATATGAAACACGAACGCCCACCTATGCTGCAGAGAATTTAAAATTCTTCTTCTAACGTATAAAGCCCTTAATAATCAAGCTCCATCATATATCAGAGCTCTGATTACCCCGTATGTTCCTAACAGAGCACTTCGCTCTCAGACTGCAGGTCTGCTGGTGGTTCCTAGAGTCTCTAAAAGTAGAATGGGAGGCAGATCCTTTAGCTATCAGGCTCCTCTCCTGTGGAACCAACTCCCAGTTTTGGTCCCTGAGGCAGACACCCCGTCTACTTTTTGGACTAATCTTAAAACTTTCCTTTGTGACAAAGCTTCTAGTCAGAGTGGCTCATGTTACCCTGAGCTATCTCTATAGTTATGCTGCTATAGGCTTAGGCTGCTGGAGAACATCAGGGTCTATTTCTCTCTCTGCTGAGTTCTCCTACTGCTCTCCAATCTGCATTGTTTGTTGTTATTTCAGCTGTTATTTCTCTGTCATTTTTCTCTTCATAGAAGGTACACCTGGTCTGGCATTCTGTAAGCTGTGACATCATCAGGGGAGGCAGATCATCCTCTATTACCATCTAACATAGAAAGTACTCCTGGGTCAATGTGAGCTTCTGAGCTTTCTGTGTCTCTGCTCTGTCTTCTCTACCATAGAAAGTACTCCTGGGTCAATGTGAGCTTCTGTGCTTTCTGTGTCTCTGCTCTGTCTTCTCTAACATAGAAAGTACTCCTGGGTCAATGTGAGCTTCTGAGCTTTCTGTGTCTCTGCTCTGTCTTCTCTAACATAGAAAGTACTCCTGGGTCAATGTGAGCTTCTGAGCTTTCTGTGTCTCTGCTCTGTCTTCTCTAAGCCCCAGTGGGTGGAGGCAGATGAGCGTTCACACTGAGCCTGGTTCTGGTTCTGCTGGAGGTTCTCCTCCAGCAGAACCAGAACCAGTCTGACTTTGGAAAGAGCCTTGAGGTGACGTGTGCTGTGAATTGGTGCTATAGAAATAAAATTGAATTGAATTGAAAAATGTATGTATTGATGGATGGAAGATTAACCAGAGCAAATTTAAAAAATAAAATAACAGATATAATTTAATTTTAGTTTATCTGGAGAAAAACATTTTTAAATCTAAGTTAAGCATGATTAGTTTAAATACTTTAATACTCGTACAGACCAGTGATCTCTATTTATTCCCTGGATGCTGATTGGCCGTTGGTAGAACACATCGCTGTGAAACCACCAGCCGCCATATTGGTACTCCCTCATTTCCTTCAGTAACTAGGGAATACGTGCGCTACAGCATCCAATGGTTTTCTCATGTTCGGGGAGGCTTAAGACTTTTAAATGCCATATACTTTTATGCTATGTCTGTGCATTAGCTTTCACATCTGACATAGATTTACAATACAGATAAATTAATGAACCAATTTTCTACACTAGAAAAATCACATGCATTTGCAAAATACACAGTCAAGTGTAAATCTATACATTACATACACAGCGTGTGTATGCACACACACATCTCTGCAATATAATAATTATAATAATAATAATAATGTTGAAAGTAACAGTAAACAAATGACCAAAAATATCTTCAATTATGTAATGATATACAGAATTGCGGTTCTAGTTGAGAATTTGCATATACCATACATA
The DNA here is from genome assembly GCF_011125445.2 of Fundulus heteroclitus. Taxonomy (NCBI): domain Eukaryota; kingdom Metazoa; phylum Chordata; class Actinopteri; order Cyprinodontiformes; family Fundulidae; genus Fundulus; species Fundulus heteroclitus. The sequence goes on from NC_046381.1 coordinate 39,241,048, forward strand.
CATGTATATATGCACATTCTGCACCCATTATTTCATCCGTGCAGCATCACTGTGTGGAAATCTACCAAATCAATATACGTGTGTGTGTGTGTGTATATATATATATATATATATATATATATATATATATATATATATATATATATATATATATATATATATATATAAACATGCAAAATATTTCAGCACTTGACTTTCTCAGTACTTGATACCTGTGAAACATCTTCCCACAGCCAGAAAACTGCTTGTTGTTGTAAGCAAATGCTGAACACGTCGGTATGTTTACATTGTGATTCTGTGAGAGTAGGGAGTAGCAAGATGGCGGCCAGTGACTTCAGTTTCTCGGGCCAATCAGCAATCCAGTGAATAAACAGAGATCAGTGGTTCACACAGACATATGTCTATGGTGGTTCAGACGCACATCTGGGAGGAGTGTCTCTGCAGTTCTTCCGTCCACCAGCAGAGGGCGCTGCGTCTGCCTCAGAGGGAGAAACAGGGTGGAGATGCGATGACGACGATCACGCAGCGCTGGAGCTAAGAGAACATGCAGTGCCTTGTGGAAAATCATAATAAACACATCCTAATATAATCCCCGGAGCATCTGGCTTTACGTGTCACAGCACACCAACGCCAGAGTTAAATAAAGTGAACCTGTAAGGAACGGAAGCTGATTCTGTTGCTGTTGTAGTTTCAGTTATTTCGCTTTTCTGTTACACCTGTTTCCGTCAAACGTCAGCAGACGGATTAAAAGCTAAATGTCAGATTCTGATTCTGCCTCCGGTATGAAATATTTAAATGTCACGTCATGAGACCGAAACCTGGAGCGCCGCACATGCGCCGAAGTCAGTAGGTCGTCTGAAGAGAAACAAGTGTGCAGCCATGTTTGTAGTCTTCAGCCGCATGCCTTTCTGTGACGCGGTGGTGCGTTCACAGTACGTTGGTAACTTTTAATTCTACAAATAAGGCATCAACAGCAGCGTGGGTCCATGTTGTGTTGTTTTATTTATTTTCTGCATTCCCCACGTCATTTTGTTTGATTACATGAAAGATATTTGGGAGAAATAATTTTATTGAATTCACTGGAGTCTTTGCTTTGAGTAAAAATAGAAAAATAACATTGATCAACGCATTTCATGAGCATTTCAATTATGTTTTTATAGGTTTAGATTGATTTACATTTTATGTTGTCAAATAAGATTTAATTTTGATTCAGGCTGTGATTCAGGCTGTTATCAGCTACTTTTAAAATCACTGCAAACGTAGAAGTTGTCTGTAAACACTGGTGCTAATTAATTTATTCCTATGCGACACCATTTAAGATGCAAAACAGATTTTCCAAGTTTAGGGTTTTCAGCAGCAATGAATCACCTTTTAAAAATGAAAACAAACATATTATTTTTTTTTTTTAGCTTGACAGCTTGACAGCTCTTTTATCTTTGTATTTTAGGTAGTCTGCATTAGTTCCCTGTACATTGTATCTTAGAAAATGTTAGTCATTTGAAAAAATATTTTGTATATTTTAATATAATATGTTGACAGGTTATAATTTGTTATATTTTAATTTATATTAGTATATCTGATTAAAGTAGCTGCTCTGCACAGAGGAGACTTCTGGCTAATAAAAATTTAAGTTAAAACTCTTGGATCAAACATATAATTACAGTTGTGTGTTATATCAGAGCCCAGTTTCTGGAACTATTCTTCTCATATCGCCTTTCAGTGAAATTCCTTCCCTCTTTAGCAGTTTGAGCGTCTCGTCGCGGCAGCTCGTAATTCCCAGGGTCCCTGAAGGCGGCGCGGTTCTCGCTGATCTTTGTGCGAAGCGGAGCAGCCGCGGAGATCAGCCTCAGTCCGAGCAGAGCAACACGGAGGGCAGCGCCGACTCCGGAGGCCAGAAAACGACCCCACAGCGATTACATAGCCACGGCGACCACCCTGACATGGTGAGGCGGCGTTTTAGGGCGCCGATGGGGGCTTAGAGGCGCCGCTTTCTGACGGCTCCTGGCTGGAGGCTAGCTGGCTAATGCTAAACGGTTAGCGAACTGTTTTCCTGACTCATTATCGACGCCGAGGCTGCCATTTTACGCCAGGTACTCGGTCCGCGCTGGCCGCTGCCGCCGCCCCGGGGGACGCGGGGTTTATCTGTAGGGACGGATGGGCTAAACGGACGTCTGTCCGCGGGGGTAGTGTGTCGGGACCCGCGGCGGTTCCCGGCGGAACAGCCCGGTCCAGGCAGCGGACGGGCTGCCGAGCTAGCAGGCTAACGCGGAGGAGCTAACGAGACTTAGCCGCGGTGTTGCGTAGCTGAGTCAAACCCGGGCCAGGAGCCACCAGAGCCTAATCCCCGGGTCAGCGGTGCTGGATCAACGCCGCGGTGGGTCGGTGTTTGCCTCAGAATGGCCGCAGTGTGCCCGGGAGGCGGACTCTGACGCCGCCAGACCCCGCAGGGACGCCGGCGGCCCTCTGGCGCTCTTTGGGGGTCCAGGAGAAGGTGGAGAAGGTTGAAATCCTGGACCTGGCAGGCTGGAGGAGTCCTCTGGACCTCTGGGTCGGTACCGGCTCCGAACCCAGCTGCTGACCGGTGCTTGGCTAAAACATCTGGAGGTCCAGGTCTGCTGGGGCCCACCTGGCACCACAGATGAAACCTTTCTCACCTGGAATTTAGTTAAATGTAGTTTATTTTAATAAGCCTAAAACTCCTGAGCTTCTCTCACTGCATCCTCTGTGTTTTCACTGGCAGTGTGTCAGAAAAACGGAGGACAGTGAACGACTCACTGCAGACACTTTTATTTTAAAAGGCTTTTTTTAGTTGATCTGAAAACAGTTTAATTTAAAAGAGAAACAGTGGAGATTTAAATGATGCCCAGACATGAAGGACGGCTGCAGATCATCTGGGACGCTTTATTTAATCAAAACGACACAAAATGGAGAATAAATCAAACATTTTAAGGTGTGGCAGATGTAAAAACAGCTAAATAAGAGGATAAAACCGTAGCAGCATCTAAATATATTAATAAAGGTGAATCTGCGGCTCTGTCAGTAACGTCGCCCTGACGACATGCGCTCTGGTTGCTGTGGCAACCGCTTCAAAAGACGACACGAGTGAGAAAAACGCAGCATCACCACGAGGTTCTGACTGGTTCTGGGCGACCAGGCGGGGCAACAGGAAGGAGAACGGTTCTAGATGCTAAACAAGGTTCTAAACGTGGTTCTGTTGGCCCACCTCTGATGAAGCCAGCTTCGTCCTGACCCGACCCGTAGAACCGGGCGGTTCTGGACGCGTTGGTGAAATGTAACGGGTCAGAAAGCAAATCATCATTGAGATGGTGTCTAAACGGAGCCCGTTCGGATCGGTTCCCCCAAGTTCTGACCCGTTTCTGCCTCCGTCCAGGACTGGGTTGGTACCGAGACGTCAGAACCCATCAGAACCTGCTGTTTTCAGACGGCCTGAAGCTCTCAGTGGCTCTGATTCATCAGTGGATCAACCAGACCTGAGGTGCTGATTGGCTGCCGCGTCCAATCAGGAGACAGCTGGACGAGGTGGGCGGGGTTTCCTTCCCCGCTCTGGCCTCATCAGCCAGCTCATTGGCCGGATGAGTCGCTCACGCAGAGCGGGGGGGTTAAAATGTCACCGTGTCTCCTGAGATCAGGTGACCTCCGCCATGTTGGTTCTGCTGCCGCGGGTCTGGGGTGAGGAGACGGACTCTGTGGACCCGGCAGCGGTTCCTGGTGTGGAACGTTTAGTGGTTCTGCTGCACGGAGGTCATCGTCTGGGTTTCAGCCTCCGCTTCTTCACAGCTGCTCTAAATGAGGATTTTTGCTGTTTAACAGTCAGTTTTAGTTTAATTTGTTTTCTTTACACACTTTTGCTGCTTCAAACCTTTCAGTCCACCTGTTATAATTCAGTTTATAATGACAGCTGGAAGTCCTCCGCTCATTCAGACACTGCTTCCATCGGTTCTGGAGCTGATGGACCGCCAGGAGCTGTGGTCCAGATGCGGTTCTGGGTCAGACGCTGACAGTAGGGCTGGGCGATAATTCAGTAACGATAGATCGTCTGGTCCAATAGAGAAAAAAGATCAATAAAAGGTTAATTAGAAGAGATTTTATTCCTTTACATTCCAGCCAATCATGTAGGTTCATTTTACTGTCATTACATCCTCCAGCCAATCACAGCGCAGACCCAGGAAGCTCCGCCCCCTTCAGAGATCAAAGGGCTCACTTTTTTTTCTTTGATTAAAACTTACAGTTTTGGTAAAAGTTTTTTTTAATTAATAGTTTTATCTAAAACGTGTCGCTAACCACAGCATAAAATGGCCTGAGCTGCACTTTTTTTAACATTTGATGATTATTGATATTATTAATGTGATTTCTGTTTCATCGCCTCTGGTCCGGGTCCAGCAGAACCGCCTGGCTCTGAGATAAACCCAGAGTTCTGGGCTGCATTCAGCCGGCTGACGTTGAGAGAAGCTTGGATCAGAAACCGGTCCTGCTCAGAACCCACAGAACAATGTTTGGACCTTCAAATCTGCCCAGAAGTCCAGGGTTCTGGTGTTTCTGCAGCAAATGGCCTGATGGGAAATAAAAGTTCTGGCTTCCTGATTGGACTCTAAAGCAGGAACGTGCTTCCAGAACCTCACTGGTCCGACAGCTTCCAAAGACCCAGTAGTCTGGTTCTGCTGAGACGCTTTAGCTGAAGAACCGGAGAACCGGTCCAGAACCACATTGGTGGAAATTCTCCGTCCTGCAGTGAGAGGACAGGGTTAGGTTCTAACCTCTGGGCCCGGTTGGGTCCAGACGGCTCCTGGTGTGCTTCATTGGCAGTGATGCCTTCAGGGTTCTGGCAGAACCTGCGTTTCGGACCGTCTCACTGAAACCTGATTACCGGTACCCCCCACTGGGCCATTTGGGTTTAAGCGAGCAGAACCTGAGGTTTGTGGAAGTGGATCCTGTTGTGTGGAGGCGGGCTGGTTCCTGTCGGGTTCTGGTTCTGGTCGTGCTCGTATCAGGCTGCCGGGTCCAGCCGGGTCGCTCGCTGACCCGACTAATCAGATTTACCGGGCTCAGCTGTTCCTTGGTCTCTTCCTGCTGGTTCAGGGTTGCCAGATTGGGGGGATATCCACCCAGCTGGGCTTCTTTTGAACGCAATGGGAACGTTTTGGCATTTTTAAACCAGTTAATAATTGAATATGTCAATTATAGTTGTCATTGTGTGGCAGAAAACTAAAAACTTTGAATAAATATTATCTCTTTCTCTCATTTTATTAGTTTATCTTGAAATGTGTAGAATCTGTCCAACCTGGCACCATGGATGAATATTATTCTCTGGTTAATCAGAGATGATTAAATAGTGGCGAGTTCTGACGTTTAACTGCTGTGTGGGAAAGAGACACGTTAGATTTAAACCCGTGAGAGAAAGGATTTTATATTAATTTAGATTTACAGCTCATGTTGCTGGATATTGATAAACATTCCTGGTGGTTTAACGGGATAAACTGATCTTATGTTGTTTGGTTGCCAGGTTGCACATTTTGGGGGAGCCTGTTAACATTTCTATGTCGTTGAGATCTGCGCTGTATTTTTTTATTTATTTTGATTTTTTTTTTTTTTTTTTTGTCGCTGTATTTTACGTTGTGTTGGGCTGGAAACAGTCAGATCTGGCAACCCTTGGTGTAGCATTGTGTCCACTCAATGAAGTCAAAAGTCCAGCAAACACTCTGATAAAGTTAATCGCTGATGTCAGGCTGAACATGTGTGCCAGGAGAGGCAGAACCAGCAGAACCAGAACCGAGCCGTGTTCCCTTCTGCCTGCAGGTTCCTCCTGGTTAGCGTTAGCATTAAAGCTCTGCTCCCCGTGCTCCTGGCTGCCGTCGCTAACCCGCCTAGCATCAACGTTTATCCTGTGTTGACGTTTCCAGCAGGAATTAATGGCTGCTTTTACTTCCTGTTGCTCCGTGGTCACTTCCTGTTTTGGTAATTAGTCAGAGAATGTGATTGGCTGGTAGGGCTGGACGATATAGAAAAAAAAGCATATTGGTAAAATATAAATCATATTGGTTGATATCAATAATTATCAACAAATTAATAACATATATTTTAAGTGCATCTCTGGTTATTTTATGCTGCTTCTTAATGAACTATTTCTACATAAAGACACAAACACTGAATTCAAACTCAACCCTTTATTCTACCAACGTTTTACCAAAACTGCAAGTTTATAAAAAAGAATAAAGAACATGTGCTCTATGAACTCTGAAGGGGGCGGGGCTTAGTTTCTGGGTCTGCGTTCTGATTGGTTGGAAGGATGTAATATTAACCTATATGGATAGAATGCTAAAGGAAGGAAAACTTTTATTCTATTAAACTTTTTATTGACCCTTTTTTCTATCATTGATATTTATCATTGTTGAATTATCGTCCAGCCCTATTGGCCGGCACGTTGCTTCAGTCGTTGATTTGATTGGTTGAGTTTCATGATTGACAAATCAAAGATGGGATTGGTGGAAAGGTGGTCACTCTGAGTTGAAGTTCTGTTCAGGCCCGTCTGGTCTCCTCTGATTTATTCTGACCCAACAGAACCAGGGGTCCGTTAGCCTGTAAACGAGAGAAGCAGCCGTCTGGGTCTCCTGGTTCTGCTGCTCTGCTTGTCAGAACATTCGGTTCTTCAGTGGAGATCGTGTCTACAGGAAGAACCCAATGAAATGATGTCGAGTTCTCATAAAGTTCTGAAGAATTTTCACTTACAAACTTATTTCTACAGTTCTTATTTCTGTCAGAACCGAAATAAACGGATAATTTCTACCAGACGTGGTACCGCTGCTGCTCAGACGGACGGGTCCAGTGTTTCCTGATACCGGTGCCGCTTGCTCTGTTAGCTAGCTGCTAGCTGCTATGCTAACCGCCGTCGCTAACATAGAAGTGAGGAGATCGCTGTTGTCTTCAGGGTTCCTGGAGGTCCGTTTCGTTTCATTTCCGGTCCACACTGCAAAAACAGAACTAGAATAAGTAAAATGTTCTTAACATTAGTGTATTTGTCCTTGATTTGTTCAGGTAAATAAGATGATTTGGCAATGGAATAAGATTTGTGCACTTAAAATAAGAATAATTCATCTCCATCATCTTATTTCAAGTGCAGGATGTCTAATTATCTTATTTTAGGGGTCAAAATACTCATTCCATTAGCAGATGATATAATTTACCTGCTCAAATCAAGGACAAATACACTAACTTTAAGAACATTTTACTTATTTTTAGATACATTTTTGCAGTGCAGAACCAGAATATGTATTTCACTGAGTCTTGGCTGTGTAAAGCTAAGTGTAGCAGCGTCAGCGGTTCTGTGTCGCGGGTCCAACAGGAACCAGAACAGAACCGGTTCTTCAGCAGGCCTGGAAAGTCTGTTAAACTATTTGTTTTTCCATAATTTACTGCGAGTCCCGTCGTTTAACGGTTTATGGTTCCGTCCAGCGAGTCGGGCCGGCGGTCCATCTGTCTGGTTCTGTTGGCGCCTCCCTTCTCATCTGCTGGGTTCATGGTTCTGCTAGAGGTTCTGTCAGATTTAATGAATCAGTTTCCTTGTTCTGTTCTGAATGGATCCAAACTGGCAGCCCGTTTATTCTGGGATGGTTCTGCTGGTCTTGGTTCAGGTCCAGTTGGCACCGCTCCGGCCCGCCGTCTGAGGTGTAAGCGGTCCGATCCGGGTCAGAACCGGGCGTCTGACGGTGTCTGTGGTCCCGCAGGTCCTCTGGTGACGCCACTGAGGCGGAGGAGCGGCACACAGCGCCACCAGGCGGGCCGGGGGGGGCACCGCACCCGTCTCTCAGCCGTTCAGCGCCGGCGCCGCCCGATGGACGGCCGGCTGTGAGAGCGCAGCGAGCCACGACCCACAGCAGCCGAGGAGAGGAGCCAGGGAGGGCAGAGGCTTGGAGCGGACCGGACCGGACCGGGGAGCCGCCATGTCGTCCAACCGGACCCAGAACCCCCACGGACTGAAACAGATCGGCCTGGACCAGATCTGGGACGACCTGCGGGCCGGCATCCAGCAGGTGTACACGCGGCAGAGCATGGCCAAGTCCCGCTACATGGAGCTCTACACGTATCCTGGAGGGGGGGGGGGGGGATGAAGATGAGGAGGAGGAGGAGGAGGAGGAGGAGGAGGGGCTTCAGGCCCGCAGATAAAACAGCTTTGATGTTTCAGGCCTTTTATTTTATTAGAACTTTGTCAGGTTCCTGTGTGGCAGGAAGCTGCGGGCTACTTCCTGTTAGCGTCCTTTAGCTCAGCGTCCCTGTTTTAACCACTGAGCTATAATACACTGGAGTGCTAATAGCCGCTGTTAGAACGAGTCGCTGTGAAGCCACCAGCCGCCATATTGGTACTCCCTATTTCTCCTCAGTAACTAGGGAATATGTGCGCTACAGCATCGAATAACGAGGATTTTCTCATGTTCAGGGGGGGCTTAAGACTTTTAAAATGTCAAATGCCATATACTTTTATGTTATGTTCTAAAACTATCAAGTACTAAGAAAGTCATGTGCTGAAATATTTTGCATTTTATTCATTTAAATATATATGTTTAACATTTATAAATAACAATATACAAAAACATATTTACATATATATATATATATATATATATATATATATATATATATATATATATATATTATATATATATATATATATATATATTATATATATATATATATATATATATATATATATATATATCATTTTGAAATATATAACATTTTGAAATATATAAATAACAATATACAAACACATACATATATATATATATATATATATATATATATATATATATATATATATATATATATAAAAAAAATATGATATGAATAACATGTAAAATATTTCAGCACCTAATTTCCTAGCAGTTTTTCAGCTAAATCAGCACTCCAGTGTCTTATATAGCTCAGTGTATTTAACCCAAACCTCGTCACAGAGCAGCTGGTGGCTTTAAAACTCAAGGTTTCAGGAGCTAAATTTGCCTTTTGTTGAACAGAAAATGAGCAAAAAGATGCAGCAAGATGTATTTTAAAAGGCGGATATATTTAAGCTTTTTTACGTCTTAAACTGAGACCTGAAGAGTTTCTAAGACGCTGCAGAGAGTAAAGTTCTGCTGATGCTTCACTGAGGCAATTTCTTCTGTCCGGTGATCAAGGCAGCAACGATTAGTCGACATCATTGGCATTAGTCCATAAGGAGAAATTGTTGACGTGTCGTTAAAACTAAATAAACATTTCTGCTGTCAAAGTTTCACTTTCAGTGGTAGAATTTAAATCCCATGCAGTTCACCCAGTCTGCAGCAGGGGGCGGTAGAGCGCCGCTGTCACATTTCTGCAGCTCCATCCTCTGAATGAAGAGGCACTAATAGTGGTAAAGTTTCATAAATTACACTTTTTTGATACAAAATGAACTTTTAGGTTGATTTTTAGACTGGAATAAGGCAGTAAAACAAAAATATCTGCCTGTTTTATTAAAATACGGCTTCTAGCTGTAAAACAGCCGTTAAGTCGGTTCTGCTTCACCTGCTGGAGCTGAGCTTATTTAGTTTAAAATCTAAACGTTTAAAGCTTGAAGGTCAAAGATTGTTTTAAAAACATTTTTATATATTTTTATAAAATCTTTGGTAGAAATATTGAAGATTAAAAACTAATTTTAAATATTTTATGGAGGATCATTTATGAAGCTAATAAAGGAGCGACAACGAGAGACAATAAAGAGGCATTCAGAGCAGGAGAGTCAGAATATAACTGAATACAACTGATGATGTTCAACAAAAATATTCATGATTAGTCGACTAATCGGAAAAATAATCAATATAAATACTATAAAATACTATAAAAACAATCGTTAGTTGCAGCCTGATTGACCTGAATCTTCAGGTTTGTCGCCTGAGAGGAGCTGCTGTCGTCACTGAAGCTTTTAACGATGCATAAAAGTCACGGTTAGAAACTGCATCACATTGCTGAGTGGGTTGCAGAGGTCGGGTCCAACGGCGCCGCCGCTGTGCGCCGTAATCCAGGGAAGATGTGAGCGGTCTCCAGCAGCAAACGACTGTTTATAGAGGCGGACCAGAGCTAAGCCACTCTGACTAGAAGCTTTGTTAAAAAGAAAAGTTTTAAGCCTAGTCTTAAAAGTAGACAGGGTGTCTGCCTCACGGACCAAAACTGGGAGTTGGTTCCACAGGAGAGGAGCCTGATAGCTAAAGGATCTGCCTCCCATTCTACTTTTAGAGACTCTAGGAACCACCAGCAGACCTGCAGTCTGAGAGCGAAGTGCTCTGTTAGGAACATACGGGGTAATCAGAGCTCTGATATATGATGGAGCTTGATTATTAAGGGCTTTATACGTTAGAAGGAGAATTTTAAATTCTATTCTTGATTTAACAGGAAGCCAATGAAGGGAAGCTAAAATTGGAGAAATATGATCCCTCTTGTTGATTTTCATCAGAACTCTTGCTGCAGCATTTTGGATCAGCTGAAGACTTTGAACTGCATTTTGTGGACTTCCTGATAGTAAAGAATTACAATAGTCCAGCCTTGAAGTAACAAATGCATGGACTAGTTTTTCAGCATCACTCCTGGACAGAATGTTTCTAATTTTGGCGATATTCCTGAGGTGAAAAAGGAAACTCTGGAAATCTGTTTAATATGGGATTCATGTCTTGGTCAAAAATAACACCAAGATTTTTTACTTTATTACCAGAGGCCAAGTTAATGCCATCCAGATTAAGTGATTGGTTAAGAAGTTTATTTTTTGTCAGACTTGTTGATTTTCATCAGCTTCAGGTGTTGTTTGTGACCTGAGGACGGTTCTGGTTCTGGTTCTGGTTCTGGTTCCTTAACTCCCTGAGCAGACATGTATATAACTATTGCACCAGCGTCCACCAGTCCAGCCAGGGCAGGGGCTCCGTTCCCCCGGCTAAACCCTCCAAGAAGTCCAGCACCCCGGGCGGGGCCCAGTTCGTGGGCCTGGAGCTCTACAAGCGACTGAAGGAGTTCCTGAAGAACTACCTGACCAGCCTGCTCAAGGTCAGTACGCCGGGCCGCTCGCCGCCGCCCTGCCCCCCCCCCCCCCCCCCCCCCCCCCCCCCCTGCAGCTTAAAGACCAGACTCCCTGCTCCTGTCCGCAGGACGGCGAGGACCTGATGGACGAGTGCGTGCTGAAGTTCTACACCCAGCAGTGGGAGGACTACCGCTTCTCCAGTAAGGTCCTGAACGGGATCTGTGCCTACCTCAACCGCCACTGGGTCCGACGGGAGTGTGACGAGGGCCGCAAGGGGATCTACGAGATCTACTCGGTGAGTCCCAGCCTCTGCCAGGACTCTGATAGATGTTCAGCCTCATCCAGGAGAACCTGTTCTGATCAGAACGTCTGAATGTGAGATGAAAGCAGACCCGCTCATTCCTCCTCTGTCCTCTCTGTCTCCTGCAGCTGGCTCTGGTCACCTGGAGGGAGTGTTTGTTCCGGCCGCTCAACAAACAGGTGCGTTCACCTTCCTGCCGCAGCCGTGAGACGTGATGCTAACGCTAATGCTAACAGTGACGGCGTCCGCGCCGCTGATGCTAACGGCGTCTGCCATGCTTGTCGCTACCCGATCCGTTCCATCAGCTCATTTGCGTGAACAGAATAACTTCCGGGTCGCCAAAAATAATGTAATTACGGTACTGAAAATACTTTTTTCTATCCTTAAATCATTAAAGAATGGAAATTTACATCCTATAGAAAATGTTGAAGACTTTTGTATTACTTGACATCATCATCGGATATGCTCATAAATCCGGGAAAATATTATTACGTTTATCTGTATTGTCTGAACGCACTCTATTAGTTTTATTATCTGTTCAAACAGGACTGGAAAAAATATTTTCATACTATAAAATTATGTAAATAACTTGAACACATAATCTTGTACTAAAAATGTGTTTTATTGGAGAGTTAAAATGATTTTAGCGCCCTCTGGTGGACATATCATAAACAAGAAGAAACAAAAAGATAGATAATCCTGGTCCAACGTGTAACTTAGCTAAACAGAAGAAAATTACATTATTTCAGGAGAATATTTACGCAAATACAAAGATATACAAAAATAAACCGCCGCCTTGAAAAAAGACCCAAAAGAATAAAAAAGTCAGAAAAACAAAATATTGACTACAGGAAGTTATTCTGTTTGCGTAAATGAGCTGATGGTATGGATCAGGTAGTGACAGAGCTAACGGCGTCTGCAATTCTAATGCTAACTGCTGTCTGCAATTCTAATGCTAACGGCGTCTGCCATGCTAACGGCTGTCTGCAATTCTAATGCTAACGGCGTCTGCCATGCTAACTGCTGTCTGCCGTGCTAACGCTAACGGCTGTCCACATGCAGACACAATACGGAAGACCAGCGCAGTTTAAGATGTTTATTAGAAAGTTCAGGCAGCAGATATTGACACTGACAATGGCGTCCGCCATGCTAATGCTAATTGCGTCCGCAAGGCTAGCGCTGATGCTAATGCTGATGCTAATGCTAACGGCGTCCACCATGGTAACGGCTGTCCAGTTTAAGATGCTTATTAGAAAGTTCAGGCTGCAGATATTGACACTGACAATGGCATCCGTCATGCTAACGCTGACGGCGTCCACGTGGCTAACGCTGATGCTAATGCTGATGCTAATGCTAACGGTGTCTGCATTCACCCGCCTGCTTCTCCCCCCTCAGGTGACAAACGCCGTTCTGAAGCTGATTGAGAGGGAGAGGAACGGCGAGACCATCAACACCAGACTCATCAGCGGCGTGGTCCAGTCCTACGGTACGTCGGCAGAACCGGGCTGAGATCAGGAACGATTAGAACGAGCGTCTAGAATCAGATCATCTCCATAAATGCAGGAAATCAGTAAAATGAGACGTGGTCTAAACCTGCGTTACGGCGGTGCAGCAGCCTGGTTGCCTCCTGGGTCTCCCCGCTGGGTCCCAGGTTCTCTCTGCTGATTTCAGGTTTTAACTCCAGTTAAATGTGAAACAGGAAACTAATGTGCTGCAGGTTGTTGTTCAGATTCAAACAGGAAATAAAGAAATTACAGGATTAACTGTTTATGCATCACAGCTTGTGTCTAATATCTGATTTTTAATAAACTGAAAGAAAACAGACGCGAGAAAAGCTGCAGTTTACTTAAAGCTGTGCATAAAAATCGATTCAAAGATTAATATTTATGTTTTTAAAAACGATTTAATACCGATATTGTGGAGTTATCACTGTTAACAGCAAGGAACTGAGGTAAATTTGCTGAACGGCCGACAGGATTTTAGAAGCTCATTCGTCCCTAAAATCAGACGTTTGGCACATTTTGGTTTCTGTGAAACGTTAAATGCATTGAACCAAATTTACTTTATGTTCAAGTGTTCAATAAATTGAACATAAATATAATATTTGGCTGGTTTTGGTGATTGAATGATAATTTGAAAGTAATAAATATCGATACTGGAGTCAAATCAAGCTGAGCTATAGAGAATCCCAGTTTACTGTGATGCATTTAACCATTAAAAAAAATCAGATTTGTTTTTTATTACTGGCTCTGGTCAGATTCTTTAATGATAATTACCTTCAGTTAATGATGCATTTAATGGAAAATGATCATTTTTGTTCAAAAGAACCAGAAAAAGGCATCAGGAAATAAAACTGCTGATTATTTAGACTTAATGAAGGAGAAACTTTCAGGTTCTCCTAACAGGACTCTGTGGACCCATTCATGGTTCTGAGCTCGTTCTAATCGGACCTTCTCTGTTACCAGAACATTGTTGGTGCTAAAAGCAAAACTCCAGATTTAAAAACGTTCTGAGAGGATGTTAGGTTGGAGATGCAGTTGGCAGCAGAACCTGGTTCTGACCCGGTCGTCTCTTGCAGTGGAGCTGGGCCTGAACGAGGAGGACGCCTTCGCCAAAGGTCCCACGCTGTCCGTCTACAAGGAATACTTTGAGTGTCAGTTCCTCACCGACACGGAGCGCTTCTACACGCGGGAGAGCACCGAGTTCCTGCAGCAGAACCCCGTCACCGAGTACATGAAGAAGGTAAGGGGGGGGGGGGCGTTCTGGGCCCGGTTCGGCCCGGTTGAGCCTGGAGCCGGCGGCTGACGCTGCGCTGGTGTCGGCAGGCGGAGGCCCGGCTGCTGGAGGAGCAGCGCCGCGTCCAGGTCTACCTCCACGAGTCCACGCAGGACGAGCTGGCCCGCAAGTGTGAGCAGGTTCTGATCGAGAAGCACCTGGAGATCTTCCACACCGAGTTCCAGAACCTGCTGGACGCCGACAAGAACGAAGGTGAGCCTGCGCCGAGAGCCGGTGCCGTCTGACCCGTTTGACCCGTCTGACCCGGCTGACCCGTCTGACCCGGCGCTGTGTGTCCAGATCTGGGCCGCATGTACAACCTGGTGTCGCGCATCACGGACGGGCTGGGCGAGCTGAAGAAGCTGCTGGAGACCCACATCCACAACCAGGGCCTGGCCGCCATCGAGAAGTGTGGCGAGGCGGCGCTCAACGTAAGCGCTGCGGTTCCGCTGTAGACCGGGTCAGGACCAGAACCCCCTAACGGTTCTCTCTCTGTCTGCAGGACCCAAAGGTGTACGTGCAGACAACGCTGGACGTCCACAAGAAGTACAACGCCCTGGTCATGTCCGCCTTCAACAACGACGCCGGCTTCGTGGCCGCGCTCGACAAGGTCCGCAGAACCCAGCAGGTTCTGGTAGAACATGTGGCAGAACCAGGTTAACCGGGCTGGAAGCAGCGTAGAGCCCGCTGGTTCTGGAGGTTCTGGAATAAGTTTGTCTTTGGTGGCAGCAGCTGATCTTTCTCCTGAGTGGAGTCGGGTCGGTCCAAAAGGTTCTGGAGCATAAAGCTACAGTGATTGGACCAGTTCAGTCTAAAAAGTTCTGGTTCTGGTTCCCAGAACCTTTGGAAGAGCAGAAGGCTCCTAAACTCATCGGTTCTGACCCGGATGGGCTCGATCCGATCAAAGCTCAGGTCCGGTTCCAGATCGTCTCAGGCGCTTCCTGATGACATCATCATATGGCAACTCCACTCAAACAAACTACATTACGTCTCCATTTGTTACAAATCAATTTTATTTTGTTAATTTACGGTTATTTTGCTGTAAATTAGTCGAGGCATGAAAACTTTTAACATCATTCTGGAATACTTGTGTGATAGTCTGACAATTTAATCTGTAATTTTGCAGGATCAAAGTTACAACCTTAGAGAAATTTAATTCCTCCAATTTGTTTTTTTAAGTTGTGAAGGAAACTAAACCATAAACTCGTTTCATTTTTAATAAAAATCAGCAGCCAAATTTAATTTTATCACGGCATTCATCACTTTAAAATCAAAACGTTCATTCCTCCTTTTTGTACTGATGTTGTTCTTTCTGATCACATGTTTTTTTATTATTCCAGATGAAATTGTGATGAATTTGATTACTATTTTTATTGTGGTATTTGGTAAATTTAAGATATATGCTGGATAAATTAGTCTGGCTAGCCCTTCCATTTTTGTTAACAATATTCTTCCAAACATTGAGCCAATTGTCAAATATTTGTTGATTTTTGTAAAATGGCTTGAATATTTGTTCAAGCTTTTGAGAAAAAAGAAACCGCTAAATTAACGAAATAAAATTGATTCGTTACAAATGCAGACCGCGGGCTCTATGTAGTTTGTTTGAGTGGCGTTGCCATAAGGTGATGTCATCAGAAGGCGCCGGACCCGAGTCGATCTGGCTCAGTGGAATGTTCTCCTGTCTTTCCTATTTTGAGCTCGGCCCTCTGATTGGGAGGTTCTGCTGCAGCAGCCACAGATGATTGTTTGTTTTGGGCCGGTTCTGGAGGCCGGGGCCCGGTTCTGGTGGCTGACCCGTATGTCCCGTGTCTCTGCAGGCGTGCGGCCGCTTCATCAACAACAACGCCGTCACCAGGATGGCGCAGTCCTCCAGCAAGTCCCCCGAGCTGCTGGCGCGTTACTGCGACTCTCTGCTGAAGAAGAGGTGAGTTCTTCCTCAGAGGTTCTGATCCACAGACATTATAAACGTAGACGCGTCATAGGGCGCAGGTTCACACGTCACCGCCATGTTGTGTGTGGCAGAAAAAAGTTGAGTTCTGTTATTGTGAATGTGAATCAGAGAAGATGCCTCATTCCTGTGCTGCATGGAAATGTATTCTGGCTGATTTCACTACTTGTATCTGCTTTCTATAAACTAAGGCTGCACCATGTTGCAAAACTGAACACACTAAAGCTGCAGAGTGGCAACACTAGGAAAAAACAGGCTATATAAGGATCAATTTGTTAAATCTAAACATTGTGGTCTTCATAATTTAATAAAACCGTGTCACATGTGAACCTTTAGGAACAGACTTTTTGGGGGAGTATTAAAGAGGTAAAATTAATAATATGAGGGAAAAAAAGTCCTAGGTCAATAAAGTAAAAAACAAAAAAATAAATAAAAAAAAAACACAAAATTGGTAATGTTATGATAAAAACATCATATTATGAGAATTAAGGGGGAACATTTCCAGAATAGTAACAGTTTGCAGAATTATTTCACTCCTGGAGTAATAGGGCCAGGTTAGATTATTTTAAATATTCTTTAGGAGAATAAATTCAGGAGAATGAAGTTAAAGGGATACGAAAATAAACTTGTAATAACACAAAAACAAAAATACTATGAATACAAAGTATATTCAGAGATTAAAGTCCCTCTGATACTGTTTAAGTGACTGAGTAACTGCAGATTTGCCTCATTAAAGATGGCGGACGCTCTGACGCATCGCAGCAGGCAGAACCCGCCCAATGACGCGTCTATGTTTATTATATCTATGCTCTGACCTGCTCTGAGCTGCAGAGCTGAACGATCTCTCCTCTGTCTGCAGCTCCAAGAACCCAGAGGAGGCCGAGCTGGAGGACACGCTGAACCAAGTGGTGAGTCTGTCCCCGACCCGTCCTGCTGGCCCGGGCCTGAGCGGTACCGTGACCCGCTGTCCCCCCTGTGGCGCCGTCCTGGGCGGTACCGTGACCCGCTGTCCCCCGTGTGGCGCCGTCCTGGGCGGTACCGTGACCCGCTGTCCCCCCTGTCCTCCTCAGATGGTCGTCTTCAAGTACATCGAGGACAAGGACGTCTTCCAGAAGTTCTACGCCAAGATGCTGGCCAAGCGCCTGGTCCACCAGAACAGCGCCAGCGACGACGCCGAGGCCAGCATGATCTCCAAGCTGAAGGTCAGTACCGCTCACACGACCCGGCCCGCTGTCCTTCAGAACCCTGCGCTGACGTCTCTGTCCCCCCCCCCCCCCCCGCAAGCCTGCGGCTTCGAGTACACGTCCAAGCTGCAGCGCATGTTCCAGGACATCGGCGTCAGCAAAGACCTCAACGAGCAGTTCAAGAAGCACCTCAGCAACTCCGAGCCTCTGGACCGTAAGTCCGTCAGAACCGGGATGATCAGAACCGGGATGATCAGAACCGGGATGATCAGAACCGCAGACCGCAGCGTTCATTACTGGACTGAGTCAGCTAGGATCTGAGGAACGATTCCCTCTAACAGCGCCACTGAAATAGTTCAATGTTTGAGTCTCACCACAGATTCCCACCAGACTCAGGGCTGGACTTTGACTAGGCCGTTCCAACCCGTCACTCTGATCTAAACCATCCCATAATATCTCTGCAGGTTCAGCCTCAGCATGATGCTGCCGCCTCCGTGCTTCACGCTCCACTTTAGTTTTAGTTTAAACGAAATTAAAGTAGAAAAACCAAACAAGTCAAATCATTAAAGAGTGAAAAATGTGTTAGAAAGCAGTTGTGCTTGATGTGAAGAACAGTTTTTAATTCTTCTTAGACATCAGGACATTTCTGCCTTTTCTCTACATGAACAATGAGACTAAAGTTTCCATCAGAGCAGAAAAATCTCCAGGATGTTTATTAGAAAACATATTTTATAAACCGATGGAGATTCTCTGGCTGTCATGAATCAGGGACTAATGGCAGCAATCTG